>NC_057812.1:124608555-124617549 GCF_018294505.1 Triticum aestivum
GGTGCATTTATAGTTACTATCCTAACAATTTACTTCATATAGGTAATGGCGAGCGAAGCGATGACACATCATAGATGGAGTTGCAGAAAAAAGTACTTGTTCACATTAACTATAGCTTGTCTGACAATTCTTGTCTAGATTAACCTTTATTTAACATGTTGTATTATACTTCCTTGGTTCCAAAATATAGTGCTTCATCTATTCCCGTGCTTCAACTTTGACCATAATTAAATTTAACCAACGAGACAGACTGCGGCGAGAGCAAAAATTATACCAGTGAATTCGTATTAAAAATAAGTTTTCAATTATAAAAAAAATTCTCCTGCCGCAGTCGATCTTGTTGGTTAAATTTATGGTCAATTGGACCTCAAAAAACGCAGGCGCACTATATTTTGGCATGGAGGGAGTATATGATGTGAAAATGATGATGTCGAATCTGCGGTTAAAATCATTTTGCAATAGTTTCGGTTTTGTAAATGAAAAATATAGTATACATTTAAAATTTTGCTACAAGAATTTTTCTTTGCTATTACATTTGTGCAATAGAGTGGTGGGTGGTGGAGGTGAGGGTTGGATAGTTGGAGAAATGGAGAACCAAAATCTGCCTTTTATAGTTGCCATCCTGTCAACTTATTTCGAAGCGATGACACATCATAGATGGAGTTGTGAAAAATTCCAAGGACATTCAAGGGTGAGGAAAGAAGGGACAATACACATTGTATTTCTACATGACGGAGTTATAGCAAGAGATGGATAACATAATGGGCACCTAAAAAATAAAAGTGTGCTATTCCATGGCAACGCGCGGGCATTCAGCTAGTAGTCACTAGATGTACGATATCCATACACCTTGTATTCTAAAACGAAGGGACTTTTTAGCACGCATATGGCATTACTAAACTTGTTCTAAAAGGAAACCTACAAGCCATGTAAATTAGTTTCACAAGACGGCTCGCACCACCCAAAATTACATTCGCTATACGGTAATTAACTCCTCTCAAAAGAAAAGGGAAAAACTTTGGCGAGACTAGGCTTTGCACCCCACAAAAGAATTCTCTTGGAACACAATCTTACAAACAACGGTCATCCCACCATCTAGTTTAAGTAAAGAAAAGCTACCGCTTCCCTACCCATGATGTATACACCGACCGCACCACATGTACATAGGCTACTTGACACAAATCTGCATTTAACATGATGAATAATCGGTGGCCATCGAGTTACAAAGACATGATTCGTTGAGCATCCATGGCTATGCGTTGTTGTAACGTTAGACTTCTGAATGCAGACAGACAATGTCTGGAAGGCAGAATGCTTCCTATGGAAGGATTCAGGCAAATTCAAGCCTCTTTTCTGGCTATCCTGTGAAACAGTAAAAGGTGGTGTTAGATATGGTCTTTTCAGAATGGTAAGATGACACAGGAGATTTCATTGTGTTAAAAAAGAACATGTGAGATTTCCAGACCTGAAGCAATAGATTCCAAGAGCATCCTTGATTTCATGACAAACCGAAATGGCGAGATGCATGTAAAGACCCACTGTTACAAATAAACAAGACATGAGATGGTTGGACATTTATATGTGTCACTTAGGTTGCAAGAAAGATGCAAAGCTATTCAGCTGAGACGGACATCTCAAACTAAATGTTGGAGTGCGGTACTTCACCTGAGGTTGCACAATACAGAAGAATAACCAAAAGCTCATCAACCAAAGGAGTCCTGTCAATAAAAATGATGCATCGT
Source organism: Triticum aestivum (assembly GCF_018294505.1). Taxonomy (NCBI): domain Eukaryota; kingdom Viridiplantae; phylum Streptophyta; class Magnoliopsida; order Poales; family Poaceae; genus Triticum; species Triticum aestivum. Next base: position 124,610,298 of record NC_057812.1, read on the forward strand.
TTAGCTTAACTGCACAAAGGTACAGTTCCAATTTAGCAATACTAGGCGCGGCAAGCATAAAGAAACTTACCCGTCGTTAATCTTTGCGGTGAGAGCATTTGCGATAGCAAAAGGAAGAAACACCAGAGCCTGAAATAAGAGATATTTAGTCATTATTTTGAATTATTCTTACACTTTGTATGTAGCAGAGCGAAAACATGCACTACACAACATAGACATACCATGCACATTCCTGTTTTTAGACCTTTGGGCTCGTCACACAAATGAGCAAGTATCATCCTTCCCTGTCCACGCATGGCAAGTTCATTTATATTATGGAAAAATAGTAGCAATTCCAGAAAAAATTAAGAATGATCATAGTTTAGTTTATGTGCTATGCATGCCACTTTCAAGTCAATCGATGAAACCCATTAGATGCAATAGCACAAATAACATGGAGGAACTGAGTGCCATTAGATGCTTATTCAGAAAATGGAGCGCCACTGCATGCAGCACAGAACATGAGTTCAATCTGCGAGTCTATGTTAGTTGTAAGGTGATTTGCTTGCCCATGTGTCATATCCAAGTCATTATGTGCTTTTGCCATGAATTCCATATGTCCAGGTGGATAACGGAACTATCCAGTTTCCCAGAGATAACTCGACTTACACACCGTCTGTCAACATTTCTGAGTCAATAATCTCAAATCACAGAATGGGAGTCTTGAAAGCAATAAGTTTTAGATTAAGTGATACTAGATCATATCTACACGAATCAATAATTTAGAAAAAAATTATGTTGAAATCAGAATTATACCGAAAGCAATAAGCTTCAGAATAACCGGAACTACCAAGATAACAGCACTAGGACAATCATTTCGTCTGGATGTTTGATGCTTGGTCAGTTCAGAGTTAAATCCATGGCAAGTGAAAAAAAAGGTATCGCCTGCTCTTTGGAAGGCAGTCGGTCTGTGGTGCACTGGATCAACATCTAGAAGTAAAAAAGACATCCAACATGCAAATAATATGAAGCTTGTGAACCCTAACATTTTTTCCTTCTTTTCGCAATGCATAATTATACATGCAACATACTGTGTTTTAGAAGGAAAAGTAGACAGACACCGTGCGATTTAGCAGGAAGCCAGGAACCAATATCGTAAATATGAAAGCACATTATTCAATATTACAAACTACTCAGCAAGTCAGGGTCAAGGAACCCAACAACAAAAAAGGAACTTACAACCAAATATCCAAAAGCAGAACCAGTTCCAATCACAAGCAGATGTGGCTGGTTCTTCATGATATCTGAAGGAGAGAGATAACACCTACACAGCAAGATAAATAAAACTAGTATTACATTCAGCGAGTTATATTTTGTACGATAAACAATGAATAGACTTTCTGATCCCATACCAGACAGCAACTCCAGCTAACAGCGCAATAAATGGAAGGAGCTGCAGCCCAAATGTAAAATACAAGCATTAGAATGTGCATGGAATGTAAGAAGATAAACAGGGTTTCAGCCTTCCAGGTTGAATTGAATATTTAAATAAATAAATAATCACATGGAACTTGAACTGTTCGAATGCAGAATATTTGTAAGAGCTGCACCTGTCCAAGATAAAATAATAGCTACAAAATTAAACCCAACAACTAAGACCAGACTTTGCCATTTTAGATGCTCTAGTTATAAGCTTTGGGCGAACTAGGTGTTTATACAACATTATGCATTTGTAATTTTGTTGTCCAAAGACATACAAGCTTTTGTGTATATTTTATCTATAAAATTTCATCGTCAGGGCCTCTCCTACAGTTTCTGGTAAAAATACAAGCTTGATGATAACAAAGAGTATTCATATGCACATATACGCAAACTCAAAACTATACATATCAAATATTCAAATCATTGCTTGCTTCTTGAAGTTCAAATGGATGGATGGACTAGAGTTTTCAAAAGCACTCTAGTCCAGGAATATACAACCTAAAAGATTACAAGCTTTTAAGTATTGTACATACAGGAAATTCCAAAAACTTACCATTGCTAATGCTAATTCCATGCTCCCTTTCCGTGCATCAACTACTTTTTGGACATTACCAATACTGCATGACAGGAGAATCAGTGATGTGTAAGCAAGAAATATCAGTAAGACATGCAGCACATGATTATTGGCTTATTGCATTGGAAAGTGTTTAGTGGACATGCGGTAAATGCCACAAACAAATCACTTGCAAGGGAACTGGTTCGTGAAACATGAAGATTCAAATATTTGCAAGCAATTTCATAGAAGTTTTGGGTATTTTTTTTCGAGAAAACGCAAAGGACCTTTGCATTTCATTTCATGGAAAAGGTAGAACAATCCTCCTAGGAGGTGAGCAGTACAAAGAAAAGCACAAAATCAGTGGACATCCCAGGTTGTGGGCAGAACAACCCGAAGTCCCTGGGCTCCTGCTTTAGCCCAACACCGGGCCTCGTCCTTGATCCTATCCACTAGGGATTCGATGGATGGCGTGGCGTTGTCGAAGACACACGCGTTCCTGTGCTTCCATAGCATCCAGGGCACAAGCAGCGCGATGGATTTGAGGGCCTTCCGATGCGCCGGCGGCGCGAGCTCTTTCGCGCTCAGCCACCACTCCGTGACCGTGTGCTCCTGATCGGGGATTTGGACCGGAATATGCAACCAATCAAGGACAAGGTGCCAGGTCTGACGTGCAAAGGGGCATGTCAGCAGCAGGTGCTGGATAGTTTCCAAGGCCTGGTCGCAGAGGAGGCATCGAGGGTGATGCTGCAAGCCACGTCGCGCAAGCCTTTCAGCGGTCCAGCAGCGATCCTGGGCGGCGAGCCAATGGAAAAATTTTACCCGTGGAGGCGCCCAGCTCTTCCATACCAGCTTCCAAGAATGGCTCCGTGTGGATCCCTGAAAACTGGCCGCATAACACGAGCGCGCCGAGTAGATGCCATTGGTGGTCCACCTCCAGAGCAGGCGATCCGGCTCGTTCGTCACGATGGTGTGGCACACAGCCTGCCATAGCAGCAGGTATTGTCCGATCTCGTGCAGACCCAGGACCCCTTGTATATCATGTGCCCAAGAGTTACCTGCCAGCCCTTCTGCCACCGTCCTGGCCTTGCGTCGACGTTTGGGAATGCATTGGTAGAGTAGGGGAGCTATCTCACCTACAGACTGCCCGCCAATCCAGCGATCTTCCCAAAAAAGCGCCGTCGAGCCATTTCCAATGATCATGGTAGTGGAGGCGAAGAAGAGCGCGCGCTCCTCGTGTGAGAACTGCAGATCGAGACCTTGCCAAGCATGGTCCGGATCGACGCGGGCGAACCACAGCCATCGCAACCGTAGCGCGAGACCAGCGCGCTCCAGGTCTCGGACTCCCAGCCCACCATACGCGACAGGTCGGCACACACGGCTCCAGTTGACATGGCAATGGCCACCGTTGGCCACGGCCCGCCCAGCCCACAAGAAGCCTCGTTGGATCTTCGCCAATTGTTTGAGCGTCTTCTTTGGGGGAGCGAACGCGAGCAGCTGGTGCACTGGTATTGCGTTGAGGACTGATTTGACAAGGGCAAGACACCCGGCTTTGTTCATGAGCCACGCCTTCCAGGTAGGAAGCCGGGCAGCCACCGTATCGACGAGGGGCTGCAACTGGGCGGCGGAAGGCCGTCGCATCGACAACGGGATGCCCAGGTAAGTGATGGGAAGCTGCACCACCGGGCAACCCAATTGGGCGATCACCTCATGTTCCTGCATGTCACCGTGCAACGGTGGCAGATCTCTTCGCATAGTTAACCTGCAGCCCGCTCGCTTTGCCGAACAGGGTCAAGATACCCTTGATGGCAGCAACGTCCTCCGGCGTGGCATGACAGAATAGCATCACATCGTCAGCATAGAGGGAGATCGCCGGGATCGGGCGTCGGGGATGCAACTACTGCAGTATGCCGGCATTGAGCGCGCGGCGCATCAGCCGCCCAAGCATGTCCACAGCGAGAACAAACAGCTGGGGGGACATGGAGTCGCCCTGTCGCAGGCCCGAGCGGTGCCAGATCGGGGGGCCCGGCTCGCCGTTCATCATGACACGGGTGCTGGACGTCAATAACAGGATCGCAAGCCATTCCCGAAATCTGTCCCCGAACCCATATTGGCGCAAAACCTCAAAGAGGAATGTCCAAGATATGGAGTCAAAGGCGCGCGTGAGGTCGAGCTTGAGCATGATCCGCGGAGCCCCGAGTTGGTGCAGCATTTTGAGAGATTGCCTCACGAGGATGAAGTTATCATGGAGGCTCCGGCCGGTGATGAACGCGTTCTGGTTGTGACTGACCAAGCTATCCAATCTGGGGGCAAGCCGCAGAGACAGGACCTTGGTGAATATCTTGGCCACGATATAAATCAAGCAGATCGGGCGATAGTCACGAAGCTGCTGGGCGTCGGCGCGCTTGGGCAGTAGGGTCATGAGGGTTTGGTTGAGCTTGCCAAAGCCACGGCCCCGCATCTCGAACAGCTGCTGGAAGACATCCATAAGGTCCTGTCGAACGATGGTCCAGCAAGCTCGCAGAAACTCCGCGGTGAAGCCGTCAGGCCCCGGTGCCTTGCGAGCGGGGAGGCGCTTGATCGCGTCCCATACCTCCTCCACGCTGAAGGGAGCGTCCAGGCTCGCCAGATCGCAAGGCTCAATGAGCCCCTCCAAGTTGAGCGTAAGGTCGCGGTCGACGGCCGTGCCCAGGATCTCGTCAAAGTGCTCAAAAGCAGCCTGCGCCATCGCGTCCTGGTCGGTGACCGTGTGCCCATCCACGGCCAAGCTAAAGATCCGGTTCTTCTGACGACGAAAGGAGCATTGCCGGTGGAAGAATCCCGTGCTAGCGTCGCCTTCCTTGAGCGTGGCGATGCGGGCGCGCTGTCTGGCGATGGTGCGTTCCAACGAAGCGAGGCCAAGGTACGAGACCTTGAGGCGCTTTCGCAGCCAATCCTCCTCCTGGGTGAGAGCTCGATCCTCCTGGGCCTTGTCAAAGCGCGATATGAGCTCCCGAGAGATGGCCAACTTGTCGCGGATACTGCCTGTCGTCTTGGCACTCCAGCTGGTAAGCCTGCGCGCCATGGCCTGGAAGCGCAACATCAATCGATGGAAGGGGTCCGGGTCATGGACCGAGCCCCAAGCCGCAGCCACCGTGTCGTGGAACCCATCAAGCCTCAACCAAAAGTCCTCAAAATGAAATCGTCTATGCGCCGTGGGCATGGGGGAGCAGTCCAGCAGCAGGGGGAGTGGTCCGAGATGACCGTCGCAAGGCAGCGAAGGTGACATTCGCCATGTGCATCCTCCCAGTCCGAGGTGCAGAGCACACGGTCCAGGTGCACAAGAGTGGGAGGGGACTGCTCGTTCGACCACGTGAAGCGACGCCCGTTGAGGTAGACCTCCTTAAGCGCAAGGTCATTGACGAGGCGGCGGAATCTACCCATCATACGACGATTTAAGTTGCCGTTGTTCTTGTCCTCGTCGCGCAGGATGAGGTTGAAGTCTCCGCAAAGCATCCATGGCCCGGGACAGGCCACACGAATCTCCCGCAGCTCAAGCAAGAACGCAATTTTGTCCGCGTCGTCTTGAGGTCCATACACGACAGAGAGCCACCAAGGGGTGCCCGAGGCCGTGGCCACTCTGGCCAAGAGGGCATTCGTGGTGAACAACGGGTCCGTGATGGTCACGGCCCTGCTCTTCCAAGCCAGTAAGATGCCGCCCCGTGTGCCAAGAGCTGGGAGGTATGTGTGGTCATCGAACTCTGAACCGAGGGTGTCAAGAACAACAGACGAACAAAGTAACTCCATCTTAGTTTCCTGCAAGCATACAATGGAGGCAGCGGTGGTGTCCAACAGTGAGCGAATGGCTGTGCGCCGGCTCCGCGAATTCAGACCGCGCACATTCCATACAGCAATCTTAAGGCCGTGATCCATGGACAGTGGATCGACGGGGAGCGGGCAGGTGCTGCCTAGGTTGTGCAGGTGACCTCGACACGTGCTGGCGCGATCGGCAGGCTGGATAGACATGCTGGGATCTCGCGATCGACCAGCGCGGCCATGGCCTTGAGCACCTCAAGCGGGATGGGCATCGCAAACATGCCGTCGTAGGCCTTCATCTCGGCGGGGGTGATCTTCTGATTCGTCCCAATGATCCCCAGGGTGCGCAGGATTTGGACCTGCGCACGTCTCTCGGCTGTGGGTGGCGGCGCTGCCGGGTGGGCAGAGGCAGCCGAGCGGCCGCGACGGGGGGAGAAGTTCAGGGGCCTGCGCGGCCTCCTCCCAGGCGTCGGCAGGGCCGCAGCAATGTGCTTGGTGGCGGCGGCCACAAATTCCCCCAGCGTTAGGGAACTTGGCGCAGCAGGACGAGCACGGGATCGGCGCATGGTGATCGGCGGGGATGCGAAGCGCTCGGCAGCAGGCAGATTCGTCCCCTGTTGGGCACGCGCAGGCGTGCAGGCCTCCATGTTGGGTCCCGTTGCGGTGATTGGGGTTTGTGGCCTCTGCAGAATAGTCACCTGGGGCGAGAGCCCAGGGTCCTCGATGGGCTGGGCCTGGGGCGGTAGAGAGGCCCTAGCCTGGGGGGCTGGGCACGAGGTGGGGTGCTCCTCTCCTCCAACCACGGCGCGCGCATGGGGCCCGGAGGACCGGTCAGCGGGGACAAGGCCATCATCAGGTGGGAGGGCAGGCGAGACGCCACTTTGCCCCGACAAGCCGGCCGGCACAGGCTGTGAGGCTGGTCCCACGCGCATATCGGGCAGTTCCCGACAATTCCTCGGATCCGAAGCAACAGACACAGGGCCCACGCTATCTGCCTCGGGGGCATCCGATGGTGCGAGATTCAAATCCCGGGATCCTTCCGGAGTGTTCAACACTAATGGGGGCGTGCCACTTGGCTCGTGGCCTGGCTCCACGCTGGGGATTGGAGCAGCCGAGGGGCCACCGACAGGCGTCCTTCGCGCATCTCCGTCATCTCCTGTAGCGACAGAGGCTCTGCCCGTCTGTGCTACCGCCAAAGCTTGCTTTGGCTTTCTTTTGCGCCTCCCTTTTCTGGCGCGGCCACGCATGTTGGTGGGGCCATGCTGATCGTGCTGCTGCTCCAGCTGACCACGCAGACCAGGCCAGGGCCCCATGGCGCAGCCGCGACGGCGTACGAACGGCGGCGCAGCCGCGGAGGGCGGCGCGGGCCATGCGGACACGACGAACAGGCCATCGGTGCGCGCAGCGCGGTTCCCGGCCCGCCACCCCAGGGAGTCGACGGCC
>NC_057812.1:124617765-124623508 GCF_018294505.1 Triticum aestivum
ATGCCATCAGCCCGGCCGGCCGGCGGCTCCTCCGTGCGTCGACGTTTGCGGCCGCGGCGACGCGCACGGCCTGGGCCCCTGCCACGAGTTGGGTCATCGCCATCACCGGCTCCACCGCCTGCCGGTCCGTCGCCAGCGCCAGCCCGAGGAGCTGGGGCGCCGTTCCTCTCCGCACGGGCCAGCGCGATGAAAATCGGGTAGGTGAGGGTCCGGATGGTAGGCGCCTCCGAGCCCACGCGCGCGGGGATCTGTTCCATGATTTTCAGGATCATGTGTGCGCCCCGCCAACCGAAAGACGGCCATGTCAGCCCTGGAACGCGTGCCGGGGTGGAGTCTCTCGATCCAGCAGCTCTCCCCAAGAATATGCTCGGCCGTCGAGAGGTGCCATGCCTGAGCAAGGATGCCCCGGAGCTCAAGCTCGACGCGATACTTGAACTGGCCGGAGCCTGCATGAGCCAGCTTGCTCCAAGGTCGCACGGAGAGGGAGAACCGCGGGGCGCGGATGAAGTGATCACCATTGAGGCGATCCATGGTCGAGCGCGAGTTGAAGAGGATCAGAAAATCTTCGGGGTGATGGGCGTGAACCGTGAAGTCACCGTCGAGGAGCTCGAGGGCAGAGATGAGCACGTCGGCGACCTCGGCAGCGGACACGAGTAGCCTGTTGCCAGTGATGGAGGCCACCATCGCGCGGGACAGAACCACCTCGGCCTCCTCCATCTCGACCGAGTGCGACATGATGACCCGCACCGGTTCGGGGGCGGGAGCCATGGGAGCGCGGACCACCGGAGCAGCAGGTGGTGGCCGCGGCGATGGCGTTGTGGCCCGAGGCGCAGCCCCACGAGCAGCAGGGCCCGAGCGGCCGGAAGCGGCCCAGGCGTCGCCTCGGCACTGGGCGTCGCAGGCGCGCGACTCGTGGCCGGACTTGAGGCAGCGGCGGCAGCGGACGTCGTTGGTGCAGTCCCGCACACGGTGACGGTGGTCCAAGCAGCGGAAACAGAGGCCGGCGACCTCCTCCGGCGAGGGGCTGCGTCGTCGGGGCTAAGGAGGGGAAGGCGCGGCCTCCTGGCGAGGGCGGCGGCGGCGATTCCGACGCCGCGGAAGCTGGTAGCCGTCCGCGTCTACCTGGACGCCGCCAGGGGCGCGGTGAACCTCGGAGCGGGGGCCGAGGCGGCTCGCGACAGGCTGCCTAGCGGTGGCAGTGGCACGAGCGGGGGCTGGGAGCGCAAGCGGCGTGGGAACGGCCGGCGGAGAGCGTGTGACATCGCTGTACGAGCGCGTCGAGGACTCGCCCTCCGAGTCGGACCAGCGGCCGCCAAGGGACACGCGGTCGTCGGAGGGGGTCGCCCGGCGGTCGACAGGGTCAGCACTGGAGGTCGCCATTGCCAGGGGGGAGGAGGGAGGTGGGAGGGCTACCGGCGGGGATTCCGTTTTGGGTATTAAACACAGAGAAGAATTGCATGACAGGCATAGGAATCAGTCATATGTAACTTCATGTCATGGAGCCATGAAAAAAGTTACTCGAAAAATAAAATACAAAGGAATTTAAACTCACTTGGATCCAACTGTTGGGATTACAGCAAACATGATCATCAGAATCAGCACGATAACATATAAGGGGATTTCTGATACAAGTTAAAGCAACAAATCAGAAACAGTTTCTATTAATGGTCATGTGGAGTACTTGTTTCTGCTAGCAGTCATTATCGAAATAGAGGATAATACACAAAATGAACAAAAAAGGCATTCGCAGTTCCTAAAGTAACATACCTGGAACAAATGGAAGTGGAACCAAACTAATAAGAGGGAGGGATTTTCGAAAATCTTGCGCCCACCATTCAGCACCTAAATTGGGGAGTAGAATTGCTTATCTTAGAAGAATGTAAAAAAAACTACTAAAGAAACAAAAAGCTATTTGAATATCAAGTCTTGCTTAGGTAAATTACCAGTAAAAAAGGTAAAAAGGTGGGAGACATAGATCAGCATCAGGCCTTCCGTTGGTCCATTTATTACAGGAAGAATAAGAGTATTTGTGAAGTAGCTGGCAGCATGAGAAATACAACCGTCAATAAGAGCTTCCAAGAAATTAATGCATTACCAAATGTGAAAAAACAAACATAAAGACAGCAGTATGAGAGTTCTGGAAGCAAATGATGAGCTGACCCCTAAGTTTCTTATGTGAAATTAGTGGTCAGTAGAAGATTCTACAGAAATAGAAGAAATACTATGATAAAGGAAGTGATAAGCAAATGGATGCATGTAATGTGCCAATCTGTTACTCAACTATGACAAAAATTACCTATGAGGTGCCAGTTACACTGGTGTAAGGTCAACACAAGGAGAAAGCAGAGTCTAATATCAGAAACATTATGAGCTAGTTGCTCAAACTCTGGGCTAGATAACTATGCTTTTATGGTTAAAAAAAACCTTTCTGAAATGACTAGATGAGGTTTACCCACATGTAACTCATACATTCGGTTGGCATACACATAAGTTCACACAGAAAAAAAAATCAGTAGTATCATCCCACTAAATCAATCTTCATGCCGCACCAAAAGCTGCAGCATGCAGGGGTCTAAACTCATTATTACAGAAAGAAGAGTGCAAGATTACAATTGAAATGACATTTTTTTTAACATTTCGGACAAAAAAAGAGCATCTTGCTTTGCAGATATCTGGAATATGCTCAGAGAAATTGAGTTCTAAAAGCCTTACTGTTCCCATGTTGCCAGATAAAATGGGACAGCAGCAACCACCCAATAACAGAATGTCAACCTTCCACACATCAAGGTGCTTCCAAGGGCCAAGGCTTCAAACTAACAACAGTATAAGGACGAGCCCAGTCAAGATAAATAAGACAAATATATCTTTGGTGAAAGACGAGGACAAGGTGAAGGCCTCGAATAAAAAAAAATCCTTACAGCGCAGGCAAGGGCGTCACATCCTGCCAAATGAAAATTTTGAATAGTGTAAGATTGAGATGTTGAGAGAGAGAGAGAGAGAGAGAGTGAGAGAGAGAGAGAGAGAAAGAGCAGGAAAAAAATACCATGATCAAAAAGTTCTCCTAGAGGACTTGATGAGCTGGTGCGCCTTGCTTGTTTACCATCAACGGCATCAAAAGTCTAGCATGCACAATACAATATAGTTGATTAATTCAAACCAGTGAACTAGATGACATGATAATTTCCCGTTTGCTTTGTGCATGTTGATTTACAAGGTGATAATGACAATATACATGTGTTTTTAATAGTTACATCAGTCAGATAAACAAGTTTAGAAACAACATACTTCAAACTCTCACCAACTAATATTTGTTCAATCTTTACAACAAAATAATTCTTCTAGGGGTAAATGTCAGGCTTCATTCTAATCAAGTTCAGAACTGCCCACTAAGAGTGGGTCTTACTCATTCTGCTACCTGAAATAAAGGATTTAAGATAACTGTTCTTCAGTAGTTGGCCTATATAGCTCTAGATTCAACCACTTAGTGAAATTATACTTATATCATTAGGTGGCTATGGGTCCTTTCTTGAAAATCAGCCAGGAATACATAATTGTAATATGAACAACAAAGCAAATTCCTTGTTTACCATAGATTGTACAGGTCATGTCATAGTAAGAAATTAAACCAGCGGATAGGCAAGAAAACAAGAATTACAGAAATTATCACATGGAACACTCTTGCTTAAGCAAAATAATGCTCTTTAGTAACCATACAGGAGAAGCCATAAAGATCAGAACAAGGAAGAGTTATCTATTTGCAATCTCATTCTCAGTTTCACACACCTGGTACAAGAAGAGAAGTATTCCATGGGCAAGATGGACCCACCGAGGGGGAGCTGTGTCAAGGTGGGGTGAATAAATCTGTGAAATTAGAGTCATAAGTGGAAAACAAGACATAACATAAAACGTGGAATGCATCATAAGGTGACAACGTCGAGATATTAACAGCAACATACTACCTCCGTAAACAAATGTAAGACGTTTTAGGTCACTATTTTAGCAGCTCTCCGAAATAAGAAGAAAATAAATTAAGAAAGACACTCACATAGCTAAGCAGCGAAGATGTAAGTAGAAACATAAACCCCATGAGTGTGATCTGAAAATTTGGAAAGGATCACCACAGACTGCTCCAAATGAAATGAACCCAAGGAAGAATTGACAATTTACTGATCAATCTCTTACCATGTTTGGTCTATACGTTGGTCGATACATGCAAATGTGGAAAATTATAAATTAGCTCAAGAGCTCTGATGAAAAGAACAAAAATTGAAAAAAAAAAAATCTGTTTGCACAAGACTACAAATCTATTTCCTTCAATTATAGAATGTTGATATGTAGCACCAAGAAAGCGCAAGATCTCAGTTCTCTGACTATCCTAACAATGTAGAGACTGTGGCAGCAGAGAAGTATGTGTGTTAACGAGTACCCTTACAGCCAGGACCTAGACAACAGATCTTCAGTGAGGCAGATCAGTGGAGGTTGGCAGGCTCCAAGGAGCTCCAAGCATTGTCCTGCATGCCCCTCGCCCTTGTGGCCACATCTCTAGTCACACTTACCTCCATAGTTTTGTGCCTTTTTCGTTCTTTGTTTTTTCAAGATTTTTTGCCTTTTTCTCATGGTGGTTGTGTAGCTTTTGCGCCATTTGGGTGTTCGCCTTCTAATACGAAAGAGGAGTGTTTTGATGCGTGTTCGGGAGAAAATATTAAGTGTAAGATCGATCCTGCTAGTTATTAATCTGTAAGATGAAAACAGGAATATCAAGTTTGATTGTTCTGTCGCCCGTGGTTCAAGCCCAATCACTTGCCCATTGGTCATCTAAGTTAATAAAAAAAAACATAGTATAATTTACAGGTAATGAGGTAAAGAGATGTCACAGTCTACAGTAGGCAGGCATGTAACCACACTTTGTTCAGAATAACTGACATGGCAAACCACTGATGACACCTATAACAAGTTAAAGCAGTAATATACAAACAAATTGTCAATCCTTGCAGTAATATACAAACAAATTGTCAATCCTTGCAGTTTTAAGGAGTTTGTGAAGGCTTCAGTCATATTACCCTGCATCTCGTTGAGTTACTGTGTTTAGAGCAACTGGCATGCAAATCACTGCCTACTGACAGCCTGACGAGTCACAGTAATAGACAAACAAATTGCCAATCCAAACAGTTAGGGAGTTTAAGACGCCACAAGGCTTCAGTGATATTAATCTGCCTCTCATTGAGTTAAGTTCCTGCCTCTCTTCAAACGTTATTTCAAAGCAGGCCTACGATGCGGTCACCCCCGTTCCCCAACCCACAATTCGACCCTCTTGGGCGCATCTACTCTCCAACCACCGACTAAACCACAGCCATCTACTCTAACCAGTAAGTAGAGTAGGGGAGGAGGCGGAAGGGAGAAGGGGGCACTCACGGCATCCAGAGCGGGAAGAGGGTGACGCAGCGGCTCCAGAAGGGCTGCAGAACGTACTTGGCCACCACCGAGTGGTCCTGGCCGCTGTACCTGTAGCGCTTCAGCGTCTCCACGCCGTGCGCGCCGATGTACCCCATCTCCGGCGCGGCGGCGGCGGGCGGGGGGTCGGCAGAGGAGTTTGGGAGGGCTCTGGATGGAAGGCTCGAGACGGCGCTGGATCGCGATGCGATGCGGCGTGAGCCAGTTGTTGGGCTTGGCGAGGCGAGGCGAGATCGGTGAGGCGGAGAGGGAAGCTGGGGATCCGATGGCGTGGCGTGGTGGGATATTCGAG